>NW_020291515.1:0-3067 GCF_003184765.1 Aspergillus aculeatinus CBS 121060
CCCCCCCTCCTCCTCCCACAAACCCAATAGTTAAGCTAACCCACTTCTTCAAACAAAAAACAGTACATCCTCCGCACCTTCACAAGCGCCTCCTACTCCATCACGATCAACGGGCTGGATTCCTCCTCCAAAGAATTCCCCTTCCCCGCCTCGTTCACCGCCCCCACCGAACAGGTCGAGTATGAGGCGTATGACGCGAAGCTCGCGGCGCGGGTGACCTCGCTGTACGCGCAGCTGGAGTCGTTGACGACGACGGTGGCGCAGTTGCGGCGGGACGCGCCGGGAAGGGCGGCGAGGGCGTATGCGGAGCACTTGAGGAGGGTGATTGAGGAGGAGATGGAGGAGGCAGAGGATGTTGAACTTGAACTTGAACTTGGAGAGGGGGGAGAGGGAGAGGGAGAGGGAGAGCAGGAGAAAAGGGATGATGGTATGGATGTTGTTGTCGGTGAGGAGGCGGAGGAGGAGGAGAACAATGGGTTGAAGGAGGAGAGTGAGGGAGTCAGTCTGGATAGAGCAGCGGAGGATCAAGAAGTGACGGGCACGGGGACGGGAACAGCTACGGCAGCGGCAGCAGCAGCGTCGAGAACAGATGGCGAAGGACGTGATACGGAAATGGTTGATGCACCTGGAGGTGCTGAGGTTGGTGCCATGGATGGGTCAACAGCACCACCACCACCACAAACAAGAAGGTCGGCTCGATTGGCGCGGCGCGCAAAGTTGCAGGTTCCCCTGGGCACGAAACATGAGGCGGAGCGCTGGCGCAATGGCGATATAGCGGAAGTCTACGAGGATGCCTTGCGCACTCTGCTTCGACTGCAGGGTGAAGCTCTAGTCGGGCAGGCCGCTACATCGGACGTTGAGGGTGCAGACGGGAACGCTCTGGCTTCAACTCTGGGGAAGGCCGAACGCGCTGGTCGGGCGGTCGAGGTTGTGGAAAAGAAGAAGTGAGGGGGTTGTCTCGATGTCCTTGCCGTCCCTGCTCTATCCTCTCTTTCACTTTCATTTTGGATTTCATTGAATTTTCGTTATCGGTACTGGAATGGCGTCGGTAGCCTAGGTAGGCTTGGGATGATACCAAATTGATTTATGGTGCATTTTGTTGACTAGTGAATAGTCAAGAATTGTTGGATTTGAAGTTTGATTCAAACGGATTACTTATATCGTCTGTCGTATAATTGTTGAGAATGCTGTATGCAAACAAGATCTACGTAACTCTATTCCAACCGCCGTGTAGCACTTTTATCGTCCACTCTGCATTACTCCCCACCTGCACTCCGACTTATATAGATGCACCCATACACGCTCAGACATTAGTTGAGATCTAAGCCCAAGAGACGACAAGAACTGGAATAGAATGGCAAATCGACAGGCAAAAGAAAAAGAACCATGCTTGTGCAGCCGTCACCGGCGCCCAACACGTAATGAGCTCAATAGACCGAGCCACTTGGGGGGGTTGATCTGACATTGGGTGATGTATGAAATGGAAATTGGCTAGGGCATTAGTGGAATGACTTGCCCGGGAAGGTATGGGGAAAAATGAAACAGACCAAGCAAATCTAGCAACAGAAGAAGGGATATAGATTGGCAAAATCGTGCCTGAAGCTTTTACCATATTGTTCCAATATAACGAAAACAAGAAAACGCATCGGAAATGAGAAAGGCTCTATGCGCTAGGCTGGGGAACCTCAGCAACCGGCTCCTCGGTCTTGGCCACAGCCTGTTCCTCCTTGGGGGCAGCCCACTTGGGGGGCCTGGCCCACTCAGGCTCCTGCCAAGGTCCCATATCGCTGAACTCGCAGCCGCCGCTGCACTTGCAAGAACCTCCGAACTCTTCGGGGAGATTCTCGGCAGGAACCTGTTCCAACAGCTCCTTCTTGTAGTTGCTGCCCAGAATGTGGATCTTGTTGACGGTAACGGGGTCGAGGAACTTCTTCACGAAGCTGAACACGCCGCTGAATCCCCAAGGAGCGTTGATCAGATAGAGCTTACCCAGACGCTCGGGGTAGTAGTTCTGGGAGACACCAGACGCCTTGCTGAGGTAGCCGTACACGGATGGGGCGCTGGTGATTCCGACGCCCTTGAGGTCCATGATAGTGCAGCAGGTCTCCAGGAGCTTGCCGGCCTTGCGCGAGCAGGCGGGCAGGCGGGGATCGGCGAGCTTCTCATACTCAGTCACGAGGTTCTGAAGCATACGGTCTTCGGTGGTGATCTTGTTCAAGGCAGTGAGATCGATCTTGCCAAGCTTTTCGATGTAAACGGGCCGGCCATCCTAAACGCATCAAAGTCCTTAGCGCCCGATCTCGAACCGCTTCGATGGGCATGTTGGCTTAGTCCTGGGGGCCGTACCTTATCCGTCTTGTGATAGTACTGAGGGTAATACTCGAAGACCTTAGGCTTCTCGGTGTAGTCAAAAGTGCGGACCAGGTCATCGGTCCCGAACTCTTTCCGCCACTTCTCGCTGTCAATGAACCTATTCACCAAAAGTGTTAGCCCGTTGACTTCTGTTTGGACATGATACCCCGTCGTGAGAAACAAAGCATGAGAGTATGCTAGTGTAGTGTCGCCATATTCATGTGCATCGCTTGTAGGGACGAATTGCCATATAGGATGCAATGCAAACAAGGAAAACCTACATAGCTTTGGCAAGGGCGACATCGAACTTGCGGGCTCTCAAGAAGCGCAGCAGAGTCAAAGTGTCCAGTCTCTCGGTGTAGCCAAGCTGCTCCAGTTCGCTCCGGAGCTGTTCCACCTTCGCATCTTGCTCTGGGGTGGTGTGGCCGGGATGGCCAGACTGAGCCTCCGGCGCTGTGGTCGGGAAATCGTAGTTATCGTACTTGGAAGGAGCAGCCATTTTGAATATGTGTGAGGGGGGAGGGGGGGAGGGAAAGGAAGAGGGGTGAAAAAAGAAAAAAAGAGGAAGAGATGTGGAACGGAAGAAGTCAAGTCGGGTTTAAGAAGGACTAAACTTCCGTCGTGGATCGGGAAAGGGGAGGGGGAGGTGGAGGGAGCGGCGAGGATAAATTGGGCGGTGCAGCAGGGGGAGGGGAGAGGGGAGGGAGAGGCAGAG
>NW_020291515.1:3291-41747 GCF_003184765.1 Aspergillus aculeatinus CBS 121060
GGGGGGAACAGAAACAATACGTAGGCTTCAAGGGGGTAAATGATAGACTATTTTATCTATTGAATCCGTTTGAGAAGTGGTTTATTATGGAGGTTGCAATGTCTGAGTAACTGATTGTTTAATTCTCTTAAAGACAGATCCGATCGTTATCAATTATCAACAACTGAACAACTAAGTTCACTTCCAAAGATCTACGGAGTGCAAGAAGGAGAAGGAGAAGAAGAAGAAGAACCAGCCTGAATTCGATGCCTGAGAGAGGAGGCCTCAGCGAGGAGGCCTCAGCAACAGGCGGTCGCCGCGTTGCCTTCCTTCACACCTGCTAACGTTACCGCTTCGTCTATTCTCACTCTCCCCTTAGTATTGATCAGCCGCTCCTCCATAATAAATGAGTACCACCCTCATATCACCGAGTTGGAACTAAGTCCTTTGATTAGACTGACCGACCGCTCGACCAATTGATACTTTTGGTGACGTAGGTGTAGCCTCTCACTGCAGATCCGAGTAGGGAGATCTGCCTCCTCAATTTAGTGGCGCAAAGTGCTTCTTCCTACGTTTCACGCCTGAAGAGCAAGAACAGCAAGATACGCACTAAAAATACTACTTCAGAAAATCGGTCTGAGCCACAAGTCACGTCGGGAGTATCTTCTTCATTAGGTGCCATATTAAGGCAAGTGAACGCTAAATCCAATGGTTATAGGTACATATATAGACAGTGTAGCATAATACGGCATGGAAATGAGGCAACAAAAATTATAAACGTGCACTGCAACTTTGGTGAATTGTCGGTGGCCAAAACAAATCCAGGCACAAATCATCATAGGATATAGCCCGTCGCAAAAGTGGACGGTTTTAGGAAAAACAATAACTGAAGCCATGGGCGCTCATCCTCGAACCGGCGAGGACAGCGCTTTTGCCACCCAGAGAACAACAGGCGTGCTCACCATATATTACCGCCTTGTATGGGCAACGGACACCAACTGAAAGGAGAACTGAAATCAGAAGTCATCGAGAAGGTTTCGATGATTGATCGTCAAGCCCCATCTTGAAACATGGGGACAATCGAAGAATGTAAATCTCGGTCATCCATCCATCTCGAAATCATAGCGTAAAACGAACGGACAAGCCAGCAGCATCTGCTACGAGTATGGATACCAAACTGAAGCCGTTATTGCTTGCAGTCCGCTCGAGTTCATGTAAGTCGTCACGGTCATCGACGTGGAAGCCGAAAACCGAGGGCTTCCTACCAGCCCTTCTTCCGTGCAAATCGTTTGTTTAAAAGTGCGAGTACTTTCGAAACATTGAACTGGACGTACTCCAGGTCTAGGTCCTCCTGGTTGTCTTTCTGCATTTCCAACAAATCATCAAGCTTGAGATCCAGTTCCAGAAGGCCACGAGCACGACCTAGGTTCACCGAGTTAGCATAGAACTCACCAAAAGCCACAAGTCTGAAGTCTTCAGCTTACCTTTATAGTGGAGACTGATGACGAAGGTGCCAGGCAAAGGACTCTTGAACATGAAGTAGATATTCGCCCGACGGTTCTCAGGGACGTTGCTCTTGCGAATAACGCCCTCTTTCTCAAGCTGCTGATGTGTGAATTTGTAGGGTCCAAGTTCTTGATGCTTCTGCTGTTTCCGCTGCTTCCCCTCCGATTGACTTCGGACGTTGTGCAAGTACGACTTGTACGTTTCGAGCTGACCCACCAAGTAGGCATTGTGATCACGGATGGTCGCAAAGACTTCTTCCAACTTCTTCGTCTCTTCCAACACCTTTTCTTTCAGAGATCCCAGGTGCACCAGCTCCTGTTCCACCTCGTCGCGGAGAAGACTGAAATCGTCCGACCGATCAATCACTCCCATCTCCTGAAGCTGGCTCAACAATTCCATGGTGCGAATGCCCTTCTTGACCATGGCCGCATCGCCGGTCTTCGAGGTTGCCGCCGCCTCTGCGATGCGATAAAGGCGAAGGGGGCGCCGGGCGACAGGAGAGTCTGGCGGCAAAGACCGCAAGATGTGAACAAATGTGGACTTGGCTTCCATGAAGAAGACTTCTTCTTGAGTGATGTCGAGGGCCGAGGTCAAATCATCCAGTGCAGTGGTTTCCCAGCGACTGAACAAGGGGACTGTGATGGTCCTATTCTCCTTGCGCGGAACCTGGGGCGGTGCTGTACCAAGCTCCTGCAACAACACATGGAGGTGAGAATGTTGGTCTTGCGCCAAAGCCACATTGTGTTTCTCCAACAAGGCATGTGTGGCATACATCTCATTGAGAGTGATCTGCAACTCCAAGTCGCGCTTGGATAGTGCTATGTAGTTGTCCATCTCCAAGCTCTCGTAGAAGTCCTGCACTTCACACAGATCAAGCATAAACTTATTGACTCGTTCTTTGTTCTGCTCAATGAACGGTTGCAGTTTCGCCATATAAGGCTCCTTCGCATACGAGGGCTTGTTTGCCAGATTCTGAAGCATCTTGGCGATCAACGTCAGCGTGCGACGGGGCTTTTCCGTCGGAGTCGATTCAATCAGCATGTAGGAGCGTGGGGTGACAATGGCTGGGTTAATGAAGCGAAGGAAGAAGAATCCACCAATGAGGGTGCAGATCGTCTGGTCTTGCGCATCAGGGTATTTGCGACGAGACAAGCTCCGAATTTGCTTGCAAATCCACCGAATGCCATATGGGGCTTCATCCACGTGATCGATGATCGTTGACAGAAACTTGTTCGCTAACTCAGTAAGCATCTTCAAGCGCGGCTCAATAATGGCCTGCACCTGCTTATTCTCTGCTGCAGCTTCCGCCGTGACAGATCTTGCGAGGTAGTCAGGCAGCGATCCATTCTCTTCTTCGATTTCCTTAACCATGGTCTCATAGACCTTGAGGGGGTTGATTTCCAAGTCCACATCACGTAGCTCAATCAATGAGTTAATCTGGTCGGCGAGTACTTGTTTCAGGTAGCTTTGACCGGGCCCTCGTCGCGTATATGTAGTCATCATGCGTGAGACGGGGGTGTTCTGGCGGAGGAGGGACGAGTACTCCGGCGTGTTATCAAACTGATAGGTAAGAACAGACTGAAACATGGTGAGAAGCAGATGCTCCTCACGACTCTCATACTGGTTTCCGTAGATTGTGAACATGACCGTCTGCAGAAGGGAGTCGATTTCTGACATGGAGACTAATCGGCACAGATGGGCGATATGGCGCGGCTCGGATTGGAGAAGGAAGAGAAGATTACCGTACTTCTGAGTTTTGTCGTCATTGGGAAAGAACCCCTCCTGGGGATCCAGGACTTCGTCGAGGTGGCTCGCAACTTCATTTTGCTAGACTCATAATTAGAGGTGGCAAAATAAACAACAGTGGCTGTCGGATTCATACCTCTTCTAAAGCCATACGATTCTGAATCAACAGCGCAATCCGAGAATCCAGATATCGGACATCTTTTTCGAGAACGAAATTCTTCTTCGATTGTGAAGAGATATTCGTCTTCAACTCTTGCAGGAACTTCTGGGCTGTACCGTCCAACGTTAGAACAGACCGAGGGGGCATTTCAGACCACAACAGACTCACCCCTAGCTAGATCATCTGAAATCTCCAAGTCTCTATCCTTCGCCGACATTGACATGTATAGCGCATTCATTGACATCCGCTTCGACTGGCGGAGGGACCGCGTGTCGTGGGACGACATTGTGTTTTGACGCGTCATGGGTTGAAAAGACGAGGAAGATGAAGTAGACGTTCTGGAGGCAGGTTGTAACATAGTAGCAACCGACATTGTGTGAACAAAAGGAGTGTGACAGTGCGCTGGAGAGAAGCACTCGAATTGGCGGAAGTCGCGTATATACTACCAGCCACCAGCAAGAGCGCTTTCGGCGTCTTGTTATCGCTCTGTCTTGAGAAAGTCGAAGACCCAAGGTAATATGGCACGGCAACGTCGACGAAACGCAACCCGGTAATGTCGTGCGATGAATTGAAGCCCCTGCTGAGCGCGTATGCGGAATATGGCCGAAGGCGACCAGCGAAGGGGAAAAAGTGCGCGACCGTTGGATCGGCGATTGAGTGGCACTGACTGACAGGTCTGGCGATAGGGAGTGAGGGACCTATTTCGGGAAGTAGCAGACGTTGAACTAGCCAAAGTAAAGGATTGACGAGGAGCAGAGCGAGTTAGGAGCGATCCACAGGCGACGGCGATTCGAATACTCTCCGGCGGCTATAGGTCGGTTGGGAAGAACGAGGGAGTCGGTGGGAATAACTCCGAAAGTATTAGAGAGAGACGTTAGAATTGAAGGGATCGCAAGCTCGAAAGTGTGGGCAGGAGTGAATGATAAGTAGAGGCAAAATCACTGCCGTTTGTAGAAAGGGAGCGCAAGGCAAGGATGGGCAGGAATTAAATTAATAGATTGATGGAGATGGAGGGAGAAGAAGAAGAGAGAGGGAAAGAGACTGGAGAGAGGGAGTAGAAGGAGTCGTCTCGTCGGAGGGAGGGGGGGCAGGAGGAGAAAGATGCCGGTCGGACGCAGATGGAAATCAGGGCCACCACCACCCAAAGTAGTACTAGTTAGTCGCAGTCCCGTCCTAACACCAGCAAGTATGAGCGAGTATAGTTTAATATTGGCGACAATGCTGTTGTTGCTGGAATGGTGATATGGAGTGTCGTGGGGTTTATGTTACAGAGAACGGTAGGAATCAATTGAGAGAATGAATGACAGAATTCTAATTAGACTTCTAAACTGACGAGAAGGAAAGGAGGGTGTGATGGTACTGAATAGTAAATCAGTCCTAAGGTTAGAGGGAGAAAGAATGGATGGCTGGATGGGGATCAGAGGGGGGGGGGGGGGGGAAGGATGGATTCATGAATTGCTGGTTCTGAGGTTAGTTTGAGTTGGAGAAAAGTGGGCAACCCAAGAACCAAAAGGGAAAGGATAAAAAGAGTTAATAAAATAAAATAAAATAAATTGTGGATTTAAAAATGAAATGATACACATTTGGAGGGAGGGGGAAGGAAGGGGAGAAGGGAAAGATAAAAAAAAAGAAACAAAAAAAAAAGAAAAGGGTGGTGGAGTTGGTCTCCGTGTGACTTGCAGCAGAGCAACAGTGGGCGGACGGGTTGAATAACAACTTTGAAGGGCCAAGCAGGTACGCAACGCGGTTGACTCGTTGACTGGCCTGGTTGGGTGTAAGGGAAAAAAAAAAAAAGGGTGTGGTACATACAGAACAGTCAGTTGGTGCTTGGTGCTTCCCAGGCACCGGCATGCATAAGCTACCCTCCCCCCCCCTCTGCCTTTTCTTCTCCCGACACTACATATTCATTTTTCATGCTGGTCGGCAGAGATAGGCCGAGAAAGAGGGGACGGTGCATGCGGTGGTACGTTGTAGTGTCTCAAATCTCAACGGCAGGCAGGCATGTACAGTACTTAGTATGTATGTAGGTAGTACTTTAACTAAACTTGTATAGGCCCCTACACATAGATTGATTGAACTGGCGGTTGCTCAAGCGCTCTCCACTCTGTAATCAAAACGAACCATGCCCTGTTCCTGCCATGGACGGTCTCCCCTCCTTCCGCCGCCGCCACCACCACCGTGGCCATCTCATATTCGCCAGAAAGTATCGGAATCTCTCTTAGCAGTTATTCCGTACCTGCACTTCTTCACTGTAACAGCGGAGGACAATCGAGATTAACCGAATTGATCGTCATCGGACCATAACTTCTCCTTGGACAGATCTCAAGGCATTGTCTATGGGATCCATGGCTATCTGTTTTGGATATAATGGCAGACCATCAACGGCGCCAGACTACGGAGTAAGTGGTTTGTCATTCGGTTTTGGCCCTCCTGATTTAGTTTTTAGGAATCCATCAGGTTTTCCCAGTTGGATGCCAAGTTGCCTTTAATCTCTTCAGAATGCTTACCATAATCTATGAGTGGTTGGCAACCCACCAGTAACCTCCCTGTGGACTCCTGCATCTGTTGAGGGCGAGGGTGAGTACCACTTGGCAGGTAGGGAACGGCGCGGATCCTGTCCGGGAGAAAGAGGAGATCATGACATGCACAGTACTCCGTACTGTACTCCGTACCTATGGATTGTACCGCTCACCCGTCATCTTGATGCCAATCCATGCTTGCGACAGTCCGTCCCTTTCCGAGGTTCGTTGCACCAATGATGATAGTCGGATGATCATCTCCTGGGAGGTCGTGATTCGACCGGTAGTGCAGAGAGCCAGACGGTCGACATGCAGGACGACGCAAGGGGGGGGGATAAGGACACTTGTTAAGCAAGAAAGAACGAGCTAATCCGGGATGAGTATGCGAAGAACGACCCTAAGCGACTAGCAAAGACATTGCGTCGGGACTAGATAAGTTGATATCCACCTTGATTACTCCGTAGTAGAATCTTAGCACGAGACTAAACAGTTATTATCCGGGTTCGCTTCCCCAACTCTTTTTACCCCTGGCCCAATGCGCCCATTCATGATCCCATGGGTCGTGCCATCAGGAGTTCGGTTCCTGAGCGGAGGATGTTGCCACTTGCCACTTTGTCCACGGCTCGGTCGGTCGGAAAAGCCGGGGCAATGGAGGCAGAACTGAGGGGGATGAAGACACGAAAGAGATCACTTCATGATTCACATCGTATCTGATTCCCACCATTGACGCAACAATCCCGGAGAAGAGAAGCCCAACTTTTGAGTCTCAGATACGAGACATGGATCATAGCGTAGTCGCATCGATTGTCCCCCGCCAGCCTTCCGGTGAGCGAGCGAGCGAACGAACCGCACAGTTGCAGAACCATGCAAAGGAAGTTCCAGAGAGCATGACAAATTCCAAGATGATCTCCTAGAAGCTGCAAATGAGTCTTAACCTCTCAACCATTCTGGTCTACAGGACGCAGATTCACTCTTCATGATTTCACTACTAAGTGCTCGGTATACGTAGAAAGAGGGGCAAGGCCGAAGTGTGGTACAGGGTTAGTACAGAAGGCAGGCCCACCGTTCTTGTTCATCCTTTGTGCCATTTGTGGTCTTTTGCTACCGAGGACCAACCTACCACCGATTAGTTAGTTATATGTATAGGTGTATGTGTGTACGTGTGTATATATAGACATTTTGGAGATATCCATATGTAGGTAAGAATAGCCACGACCTGAAACCCTGGGACCGGACCAGACCAGATCAGACCAGTGGGGGGTTCTCGTTCTCAGTTCCCCTGAATTGTTCACGCTGCGCGGCTGCAGCAGCACTGCAAGCAAGTGCCACTGTCGACTCCGGGTGTGACCCGTGACCACCGGGGCCACTTTTGTCTCCTCCTCAAGGAGTTTAGCGCGTCGACTAAAAGTTCCGCCTGATCAGATCGGGGGGGACCCAAGGCTGGTACCTGCGTCAACCTAAAAACCACCGAGTCAGGGCCTGTCTCGGATTGGTGCCACCAACTGGCTAACAGTACTGTAGCGTGTGTGTGCATTGCCGCCGCCTGTTCTTAATTTACCTACAGGTTGAGTGCTGTTGGGAAGCCTAAGGCACTAAAGTTAGAAGCGAATGCTTCACTGTTTCACATCTTATTCTATTCTTGACGACATGCATATCACGTCGCCACGAACTCACAATCCCTCTCCGTTGTACTTTGACTCACAAGGTCTGTCCCCGATGATCACAACAAGGAGCCATTACATCATGACTCCAGCCGCTAACCAAACAATGGAGTCTATATTGAGTGCTGATATAGACGGCTAGCACCTACAGTCGTGGCACGCATTCAAGCTAACCCTATCTGTGGATATCCGCAAACTCAAATTTAGATTTAGTGATTGATGGGTCGACCTGGAATCTGGGCTGGGGCAAGGGACGCCCGCCTCATGCTGCACCATAGCAAACAATCCACGATGGCGGGTTACCTACAGTAGTTACCTATTCACCTATTCTGACTCAGCTCGATTGCTGATCGAGACTTGTTCTAGCACAGAATTGACAGTTTGCGCCCCTTAATTCAGCTCATCATGGACATTGACCAGAACATTGAGTAACAAACTGACCTCTACATGCTTGTCTATCCGGGGACATTGACTCCAAAGTAGCTTTCTGTATATAGACGACGCAGGCTTGATTGTCCCTGTCAATCACACCCAGTCTCCTCACGTCTAGACACTAACCCACCCTACCCAATCTCCCCGGGAATCAGACAGTGACATGCCGACAATAATACCGAGTACGACCGGACGAACCCCGCCATCAGCCCCAAAGAAACTCTATTCTCCAAGAGGACACCCGCAGTGCAACTTTCACAAGCGCAACTTGCAGCTGCTAGTGCCATTGCAGGGTGTGCAGAAGTGCATGCATGTGTGTACGACCCAATTGACTTTTCTAGTGTCCCTCCACCCCCTCCACCACCTCCACCATGCGACGATATTGTGATCGCAAACCGTGCGCTCGGGCCGCTTTTATTGTTTGTTGCTTTTGTGACCAGGGTCACTATTGAATCCTGGCGATCAGGCCGATAGATCGAGATGCCTGCCGACCACCAAAAGGCCGGGGATATTCGACACCATGGTATCTCACATTGTTGATGACGTGGTCCAGGCATTTGGGAATCCTATTCCTCCGTGATAAGCAAAATTCGAGTTGACATCATACCTCGAGGAAAACAAGATTTTGATCGAGTGCAGTGTGCTGATCAGATGATCTATCTTCTCCATACACGTAGGTGTAGAGCCTGCTCTCGACGCCTAAGATCTTGTTGATCGCCTGTGGCATTGCTTCTCCCCTCACCTAGGATGTCCACCATCAGATATTCCGGTCAGCTAGCGGGTATGCTCATATTCCGTTGTATGTGGTTAGGTGCATGGCTATGGGGCGATGTCACTCAAGACAAGCTCCAGAATTACATTTGCTTTGCTCAGATTCATCTGATCTTGTTATAGCAAATTCGTTGGCTCTAGCACCCCAGCTTGCCTGTATGTTCAGGTAGATGCACCTATATGCGTCTCTATGACTTGCTCCCCACATCCGAGCAGCAAGATGCACATTCTCTGATTCTCATTCCAGTATGTATAGTTAGTACATGAGAGTGGGAACAGTAAGCAGTGTGACGCTCAACCCTTTGCCTAACGATCCAGTGCGTATATCTCACAACACACAGCAGCATCTCTCCACAGCACTTCAGCCCATGATAACAAAACACGACGATAACCCTGTATACCTCCGGCTACCTGGTGAATCAAAAAGGCGGCAGGGCGGCAGTAAGCCGGACGACTAGACCTAATCCAAACGGGAGATAGTACGGGGGCGGTGACGGGCCGGGCTTACCGAAGCGTCAACACGTGGTTCGCCTGCGGGAAGTCAATTACCGACGGAGCGGGAGTTCACTTCCTTTCGCATTTCGCAATGCGGCTTCTGCAGCATACTGAGGTCCTGCCGCGGGCCTTGATCGCGGGTTCTTTTCTTGAGTATGTCGACTACTTGATATGTCCTATCGATGTCGATCGACCAGATCCATATAGATTGTTAGTAACGCAGACAAGACGGTTCCACCGTAGTGGAAACCAATCGAAGCATAACCGTAGCCCATAAACCTTATGTCAGAAGATGATATCAATAGCGCACTCTAATTCATACAGAGATGCAGAAACAGCTTCTACACACACCTCCAGCCCAGTATTTTCAACTGACTGCCTTCCTCCCAATCTGTATAGAATCCTCCTATACCCTTCATACAAACAACCCTCTCCCAAAAAGGCCCGGATCACATGCAAATCCATCCCCACTAAAAACCCAACCCAACGAAAACCTCATCCCCAGATCCCACTACACCTTCACCTTGACAATCTCCCCCAAAACAATCAATTGCCTGAACCACACCCAACCCACTCAATCCAGCCCGAGAGAACCCCGCAAGATGTCTCTCAAAACCTCCTACCTCCTAATCTACAACACCATCAACGCCCTCCTCTGGACCCGCATTCTCTTCACCTTACTCTCCTCCATCGTCCTCCTCGTCCCCCCAAAAACCCTCTACACAACCCTCGAACCCTGGACAAGATGGACCCAAACCCTCGCCAGCCTTGAAATCCTGCATTCCGCCCTTGGTATGGTTTCCTCCAGCCAGCCAGCCTCCCCCACAGAAAAACAGCCAACTAAGAAAAAAAAAAGGCCTCACCCGCTCCCCCATCTTCACAACCTTCACGCAGATCTTCGCCCGCAGCGTCCAAGTCTGGGCCATCAACTACGCCTTCCCGGAGGCCACCACTACGACGGTGGCCGTCTACCCGGCCATGCTGCTGGCGTGGTCCTTCGCGGACGCCATCCGGTACACGTATTTCGCCGTGCTGAGTGTGGCGGGCTCGTCGGCGGTGCCGCGGTGGTTGCGGTGGTTGCGGTATGCTCACCCCTTGTGTCTCTTCGCTTATATCCCCCCCCGGTGGTTTGTTTTGTGGTCCCCTCGGGGGTGGGGGGGGAAGAGGGGAGGAGGTGGCTCCTGCTAACGGCGGTGTTTCCAGATACTCGCTTTTCCTGGGTCTCTACCCCATCGGGATCGCCAGTGAATGGTGGTTGATGTTCCGGGCGACCCTGGTGACGGACAGCGTCGCGGTGAAGGGGATCTTTGTCTTCTTTTTGGGGTTGTATGCGCCTGGTGAGTTTTTTCCCTTTCCGTTTCCTTCTGGGTGACTTGGTGGGGCGCGGGGGCCGGGGGGGGGAGGAGAGAGAGAAGGTGGCTAATGCCCTTTGGGTTCGTTCAGGTTCGGTGATGATGTACAAGCATATGGTCAAGCAGAGGCGCAAGGTTTTGTCTGCCGCTGCTTGAATCTCTTTGTTCCGGAACGGTGGATCAACAGTCGATCCACACTGGGAATAAGTATGAGTCGACCACTTATTTTCAGCAAGGTTGGTGATCATACCAATATACTACGTATATACACGCCACCCCCACCTTACAGACCAAAAGCCAACGAACGACAAAGATAATGCTCTGCATTTTATCTGCAAAATATAACCCGGGTATCGCTATGCATACAATCGAATTCTAGTAAAAACAACCCCCGCCTCGACAACACACATTTTCCAACTTTTTTGTTTCCCCTTCCTCCTCGCATGTACCGTACTAGCCTAAAAAAAACACCTGATCAGACGACAAATCACCGGAAAGTAGCGGTTCGGCCGGCCATCTCGCGCTTCTGCTTGCGGACGCCAGATGGAGCCTCCAATGCCTTGGCGTAGGGGTTGAATTGCTTCCTTCTCGTGGGTCTGGAGGCCTGCTCGGCGGGGTTGGCATTCAGCATCGAAGCCGCAGCCTCGTAGTCGAACGGCGCTTCCTCTTGCTGCTGAGCATGCGCGGTCTGGCCGGCGGCGGCAGCAGCAGCAGCCTTGTTCTTCTTCTCCTTGCGCCGTTGCTTCTTCGTTGGCTTGTCGTTCAGGTCATGGTCCAGATCCGCCGCAGAGCTGACCTCGTCGGCCTTAGTGCCCTCCGCGTCTTCGGACTGCGGCTCAACGACGGGTGTAACCTTGCGCTTGCGTGGGCCACCCTTCTCCTTGATGGTGAAGTACTTGTTCTCGGGTTCGCTGGTCTCGGGTTCCTGCTTCGCTGCTGCCGCCGGTGGAGCCGAAGTCGCGGCGGGTTTCGCGGACGCAGCTTGGGCGGCCGGAGTGGATACGCCGAACTTCTCACGAGCTTCGGAGACCGTTCTAGGCATGGGTGGGAGGGGTAGTGACAGACGGAGAGCTTCGGCAGAGGCAATCGCGGAGATCTTGGGGGATGGGAGTGGGGACTGCGTGTCGAGCACGCCGCCCCAGAACTGCGAGATCTCGTAGCGGGCCGCCGTGGGGAGGTCTGTGTCGTCCGCGGTAGGGTCAGGTAAGAATCCCGCCACCCCTTCAGCGGAGGCTGCCGGCGTGCTCTTGGATGGCTTCACGTAGACATCGCGCCACTCCGGTCCGTCAGCACCCTCGACCTTCGCCGTTTTGATGATCTCCAGCAGATCATCTGTCCGGTCCTTGACAATCGGCGTCATAGGCGACAGAGTTCGGTACAGAGTGCCCAGGTCCGTCGGCATAGCCTGAGCCACTCTGAAGAGCACGTGCTTGGGGAACACACACTGCACACCTTCATCCTCCTCTCTCGCCACCTGGTCGCGCCACTGGTGCACCGCCTTGAACACGGCGAACTGCTCCTTGTTGATGACGATCTGGTTGCGCGACAGGACATCGTACCAGCCGCCAGGTCCCTGTCCGGTTGCGGCGTCGTAGACCGGACGCTCGTAGATCTGCAGGGCTTCCTTCTTGGACTGCTCCATGACATAATCGACCAGATTGTTATCCGGGGTCGAATTCTCGACGAGCTCGTTGCGGATGTGGTCATACACGTAAAGCAGGTAATGGGTATCCGAGCGGGCGTAGTCGAACATGCCTTCCGGGATGGGACGAATGCGCCAGTCGGCCATCTGATATTTCTTGTCGGCTTCGAAGTTGACGAATTTCTGCAGCAAGAACTTCAGACTACGCTTCGAGTAGTTCAGCGCGCAGGCGGCGTGATACGTATCGAACATGTTGACGACATACAGCCCCAAATCGCGCTGGAGCCAGATCATATCCATGGACGAACCGTGCAGAACCTTGAGAATACTGGGGTTGGCAAAGACCTCGTTCAGCACCTGGAGCTCCTCTCTCCACGGCTTCAGCGTATCGACCACCCAATCCTTGTCCCGGGTACTGATCTGCATCAACGAGACCAGACCCTGGTACGAGTGCACATCGTGATGCTCCAGATCGATCGCGATCTCCTTGGCGCCCTTCAGCTCCTCCAGCATCTCCTGCACGCCTTCCAGGGTATCCACGAAGGTCGCCGTCGTCGAGTCCCACGGCTGATACTCCCGCGGCGGCGACACGGTATACGTCGAAGCCGGGAATTTGGCCGCGCGGATCTCCGTCTCATACGGGTGCACATAGCCCGTGGCCGTCTCGCTCCGCTTCAGCGACTCCTCCAGCGGCACCGTCGCGTGGGGCTTGGACTTCAGCAGCGGCTTGAACGGCGATGTGTCGGTGTTGTCGGGCAGGTGCTCGAACAGCAGCTGGGGCTTGGGGATCTTCGACGGGCCGTAGTCGTAGACGGTCGGGAATCGGGCGGCGGCGGCCTTGCTCTTCGCGGCCTTGGCGGCGGCGGCGGCGGCCTGGTCCTGCTGCGAGGGGCTCAGTTTCTTGATCACGCCGGTGAACTCATCCAGGCAGGCATCCGCCCGCTCCAGCAGCGCATCGATCACATCCACGACGCCGCGCCAGTTGTCCTCGAGGGAGTCGTCGTCCTCCAGCGTCGGCGCCGACACATCCGTGCCCGCCGTGGCCGCCTTCAGCAGCGTCGAGGTCAAAGAAAGAAGCCGGTTGCTCTGCTCGTCCAACGAGCTCGAGACCTCCGCGTTCGAGGATCGGTGAAAGTCGACATCTTCGGCGGAAAGCTGGCCAACGGTGCGCGTCACTTGGACCAACGAGGAGGTCAGTCGCTGCTGGAACGGAGGGAAATCTGCGGCGGAGTTCATGGTTGCCAGTTCGTTTTAAAGTCAATTTCAGGCAACCCAGACACCAGGACAGAAAAGAAAAGCCCGATGTGGTCTGCTCTTTCTCACAGTCTCGGGCGAATGCTTGCTTGCTTGCAGTTCAAATTTCTTGTCCCGCGCAACAAAGGAAAAAAATGGCGCCGGCGGATTCGGAGGTGGAGAAACGCCGGGGAGGGGGGCGCTTGACCGCCTACCTGTCTGGTATCCATCAAGCAAAGACCCATCGGAGTATGTGCCTTACGTAATTCCATGATAGAGGATCTCAACTAGAATAATACCACGATTTGCCTCCCCAAACCAGCATATCAAATCACATACATAGTACTATTTCCTTTACTTTAGATTCAGTTCCATCTCATTATCCAGTATTATATCCACTTGGGAACCCATTCTTACGCACATCCAAACATGGCAGCCTCAATCGCCCCCGAATGCAACGAGATCAAAGAGTCAGCCACCCACCCACTACTTTACCTAAAGCATCCTGTATATGAGAAAACCCTCTAACCCACTTCCCAACAGGAAATACGACACCTGCTTCCTGAAGTGGTACAGTGAGAGTAAGCTGTCGTTGCCAGCCTCGGCCTCCTTCTCCCCACCTCATCACTCTATCCATCCCGGTTATCAGTCTAACTAACCCATGAACCCCCAGAATATCTCCGCGGCAACACCACCTCCAATGACTGCGAGGAGCTCTTCACCAAGTACAAGACCTGCTTGAATGTATGTACTTCCATGCCTTTTCTCTCACGGTCACAGTCACAGTCACAGACACCCTCTTTCTGCTTTCTCGAATAACCCCGCTAACATCTTCCATCAGGTCGTCCTCAAAGAGAAGGGCATCGATTCCATGCTCGAGGACGCCCGGAAGAGCACGACCAAGGAATTCGACGCCGAGACTCTTCGGCGAGGTTGAGGTCTCCGCGCATCTCATGCCAATTCCTTTCTTCTTTGACTCCGTGGATCCAAATCATCTCTTGCTCTCTCTTCCTGGGAAACAGCTAGTTCGAATCTCTCTGCCCTCTTGTCAAGGAGGGGTGATGAGAAAGTAGGTATTTTGGAGCTTTGATTCTTCAGGACATGTACAGGGCAAAAAAGGAGGGGGCCGGTCAAACCCACTCCAGAAAACCTCCTGAAAACCTCAACATCTCTTACTCACTCATCCATATCTCATCTCATCCCGTCTCCCTCCTCACTGTTATATATGGCATGGCTTGGGAGGAGGGGGGCCGGGGTTTGCTTGGTTTCCTCTTTTCTTGATCAAGACATTAGAGTTGTGCTGTTTACTTACGTGTACTATATATTTTGATGTACCATCATGTGTGATACGATGTTTGAACAACATGCATTATGTATTATATACCTATACCATCACTCATTGCATTGACTCTCAACCCGCCAGACAGCTTGAACTATCCATGCATTATGTACTTCATCCTTGTATGCTCAGAGCATAGAAGCGTCATGGAAATCATCGATGGCCTCTTCTCCGCAGATCTCCCTGTCCGAAGGTCCCCGGAACCTTCAGGATCCCATTCGCCGCAGTGCCAATCCCGCCACCCATCGATGAGGAGCTGCTGCCTCCACTACTAATTTTGCGGGGCTGTGTCAACATGGACCACACCTCCATCATGGTAGCACGGCGCGCAGGGAGCATGCTGTACTGCATGCCGTAGAGGTTGCGACGGTGGATAGGAGGCACGAAGCGGCCGGTGACGAGGCAGAAGATGACCCGCGGGGCGAGGTAGTGTTTCCGGAGACGATGGCCCAATTGGAAGTACTGGTCGAACATGGCACGAAGCGCGAGCGGAATGGACTCGAAATGGATATATGGTACGCTAGTCGTGGACTTGCCGGTTGCAGGAGACTTGTCGTGCTCTTGCCGGAGTTCGAAACGGATCCCGCCTGGATGGACCACACTCCATTAGTGATATAGCCCTGAAATATTCTTGGAATATACGCACCAGGTAATCGTCGCGAGTCTTTGACTCGTAGCATCAGTGCAAAGAGCGGGAAGTGATTCAAGAAGGCTAGGCAGGTGTCAAGCGCTGCTTTCAGTGAGATAATCAACATTCGTGCACTTGCGAAGGCGAGGTAAAAGACGATCACAGTTGGCAGGAGGAAGAAAAGGACAGTGAACAGTATGGTGCCCAGCAACAGCTGATCGAGATCATAATCGCACGAGTCGATACGGTTGCGGAGCACATTTCGCTTCTTGCCGCGAAAGAGATGGAAAAGCGAGATGATAATGGTCAGTTGCCAGTTGAATATCCGCGCCGATGCAATGTAGAAGGAGTAAATGTGGACAGTCAGGATAGACACCAGGTCGGAAAACAGGGCAATCGGCATGCTTGCCCCCGCGAAGCTTGAACATCCCACCACGTAGATGACATGTGGAAGGTAGGGTTGCAGGTTGGCAATGCAAGCTAAAACATGATATCAGTATGGCAGGTCTGCCTTGAGAACGAGGAAAGATTCAAACCCACCTGCCCAGTTCTCTATCACCCATAGAAAGAGATCTCCAAGGAACGCAGCGAGCTCATTGTTCAATTTCAGGCCAGCCGGCCAGTCCATCAGCCAGGATATGGTACGTTGCAGCCCCTCCACTGTCCAGCCCGTCAAGATGGAGTTGATTTGGAAAGCGACCCAGTTGGCGTTATCTATGATGTATGACCCTAACGCGATCCCAATGATCACATCATTAGCCACAAGCCACAGGCTGTTGTAGAATCGAATATAGTCCGGATGACTAGTTGTCACACTCTCCCAATTATCTTTCCTTTGTCGCAGCTTCACATATTGAATGGGCCAGTAGCAGAATTGTTGAAGGCGGATGTCAACCTGCTGAGCGGTAGCAGAGATGTCCTTGAGCGCAGCAGCGTCGGGACGAGCGCGCCACTCCAGGATCTGCAGGACAATTTCTGCGATGGTGCGGTGAAACACGAGCCCGACAACAAATATCCGGGTGATTACCGGCCAGATCCACTGCCAGAAGACGTAGGATACGCCGAGAACGAACAAGTCCCACAGGGTTGTCGCAGACTCTACGACCCGCTCTCCGACACTCATGCTTCTCTTGACCCGGATTCCAATCAGATGGCTGTTCTTTTCCATCAGCTTGCCCATCTCGTAGGCGCAATTGACTTGGTTGATGATGAGGGGCAATGCTTGCTCCTTTGAAGACGGGACATGCTTCACGACGGTATGAAGCTTGAGCTTCTCCACCAACTTCCCGCCCTTGCCCTTGTCGTGCTCCTCCTCGGTATCGATCTTACTGGACATCGCATCGGGTTGATCGGCCGCGACCACCTTATCTCCCAGCGCCAACGAGATCGGATCCAGCGACATGTACTCCATCCGAGTCGGATGCGGCCGGTGAAACATGATGACCTGCACCGAGAGATTCGTCTCCGGAGGGCACCAGATCCGTGGCACCTTACAAGCCGGAGTCGTAGTGACATAGAGATGCGACGGATTGAACGCACTGGGCGGGTCTGGGGAGTTGGTCGAGCCTAGAACATGCATCGCCGATCGCCCACACAATGTAAAGATGCGCACAATGGGGTGCGGGCTGTTGCGAAAGAGGATGCCTGCGCGAAGAGCATTGTCTACATTCCGTGGCTGGCAGGTAAGAAAAAAAGGAAGATGTCAGCATTTTCTGGCTCCTCTTCACATGCCCAAGACGAGCACAACCCAGACACAAAAGAGCCTTACCTCCACACCTTCCAACACAGTCAAGACAAACAAATCCAGTTCCGAGTTCCTCCACCCGACAATCACCCCCGGCGACGACGATCGCGGCAAATCGTATGGCCAGAATACCCGTAACAACCCATCGCTCATGAGCATGTTGTCATTCCTTCGGCCGGTGCTTTAGAAAGAGCCGCGACGGCGCAATTGTTCTCGAGCGGAGACCCCTAGGTGGACGTAGCGCGGGTGCTATATACCAACATATCTCGATGATCAGCATCTCCTCTCGCTCTCTCTCTGTATTGATCCAGACGTCCACAAAAAGCGAACATCGCAAGCATTGATGACATTCGACGCTTGTGAAGTGCGGGATGTATAGCATACCAATTCACCCTCAGTCGCCGCCAGATGATTGATGGGGAGGACGAGCAAGAAGAAAAAGACCGACAAGAGAAGAAATCCTTTAGCCGTGCGTGTCTGGGTACAGCACAACAGAAAAAGAGAGAAAGTCAGCCAACAGGATTCGTTCGCGGTTGTGATAACAAACGCCAGGTCCACCCGAGGTTCAAGTTGTGCGCGTTCAGCAAAAGAGGGCCACTGGAAGCCATACCACCACACCGTGATCCCATGCAAAAATCGCTAATTCGTAGAGCCGGGTGACAAGATCCCACCTCGCGGTGATGTAGCCCGCTACAAAGATTCCGAGGGTGAGGATGGAAAAGGGGTGCATGAATCAAAAGTCGTTTGGTCTGCGGGAGGTTTCGCTTTAGGTTGCGCGCATCGCTGAGGGGGTTGGTAAGGAAGCGTGGGATAGAGCAAAGAGCGGAAGTAAAGAGCCGGTAAGGGAGCGATGGCCACAATAAGAATCCAGATGGAAAATGGGATGAGGGATGAAAACAACAATGAATGTCTCTGGAAGCTCGTCTCCCCAGCTGGCAGGATAAAGTGGTTTCCCTGTTACGGCGACAGCACAGGTAACTACTCCCGCGCAACCCTGCGGCGTCTCGACCTCCGCAATCGTGCACGTGACCTGTAGTTTGTATACAAATTTACATACAACAACACCTCACCTGCGTGCCCCTCTCAGCCTCCTCAGCCCTCTCCTCCTTCTTCCGCTCCGTCTCCTCCTTAGCCCTAAGCTCAGCAACCTCCTCCTCATCCAGATTAGCAATGACCTCAATCACATCCGCACGCCCATCCGCACCGCTGGTCCCCGCATAAAACGCCAGAGCCTGGAAGTATTCCTCCGGTGCGTTCACCCGGTACGACAGGGCATCTTCCTTGATGACCTCCCGCACCGTCTTGCCCCCCGATCCGCCGACGATGCCGTCTTCCACGTCGCCGTAGATATGGTAGCGGGCCCAGACCGCGTCTCCATAGCGGGCGTCCCGGATCGCATCGACGTACATGCTCGTCCACGGCTCCGTGAACTCGGTGCCCCGGCGTGAGTGGAGGACTTGCTGGATGGGCAGGTCTAGGAAGAGCTGCTCGACTAGTTTGATTTCTGAAATGGTGGTGGTGGGTGCGCTCATGATGGCTTTTGTTGGGGGGGGGGCGGCGCGCTTGGGCTTATATTGTTAGCTTTTAGGCTAGTTTTACTATAGGAAAACTGTGAATCCTTGGTAGGTTTTTCATTCGTACCTTGGTGGTTTTTGCTTTTGGTTGAGGGCTCGGAAGAATATAGAAGGGTCGGAAGGCTTGGTGGATGGCTATGCTATCAGCACAGAAAATTGACTATCCAAGAAGTAAGAGGTCTGTAAAGACGAGTTATAAAAAGCAAGGTTAGGATGGACAGTACAGTACGTACTAGGATGTTCATCCCAAACACCTAGTCAACCACCCTGTGCTGCCTAGACTTAGCACAGGGCTAGGAGCTAGGCTTCCAAACCAAGATACCGGCAGCCTACAGGCTAACTAACGCCACAAAGGCACCAGCGCAGACTATCGAGATAGATCAAGAGTCGGTTCGACCAACCCAATGATGTCCATAGCATTGTAACCCTAACATACATACAATATGATAAATCCCATTTTCCGTAACTCCTATCCGCTAGAAACAAATACCCGAACATTTCCTGATGATCATAAAAGAAATCTACAGAGCCTTAATGCTCTGGAACACTTTATTCGCTTGCAGCTTGGGATCGCTCTTCACCAGGTCGCGCATGATCTGTCGCTTCTCCTCCACGGTGAGGTTCGTCCCGGGGGACTCGACGGTCGCCTTCCATTTGAGCAGCATCTCCTTCAGAAGAGCGCTGCCCTCTTCGACTTCCTCCTGGGAATATTTGTCGATGGAGGACGGGGCTGGCTCCTCGCCATCGCCTTGGGTTCCAGCAGAGGTGAAGTCCTCCAGCTCGTCCGCCTTCTGCCGCGCCATGTTGACCACCTTCTCGGGAAAGCGCACCAGTTCGGCCACGTGGATCCCGAAGGACTGGTCGCAGATGCCGGGCTCCACCCGGTACAGCAGGGTGACCTGGTTGCGCTTGGCGTCTTGCGCGTCGTCTTTGGGCTGCTGCCCGTCGGTCCCATCGCCGATGAAGGCAACGACGTGCAGGTTCTTCGCCGACTTGGGGTACCGGTCCGCCAGGGCTGTCAGCTCGTGGAAGTGGGTGGCGAAGAGCCCGAAGCAACGGATCTCGGTGACGATGTGCTCGGAGATCGCCCACGCCAGACCGAACCCGTCGTAGGTGCTCGTTCCACGGCCGAGTTCGTCGATGATGATCAGGGACTCGGAGGTCGCCGACTTGAGGATGTTGGAGGTTTCCAGCATCTCGGCCATAAACGTCGAGACGCCCTTCAGTTGCGAGTCGCTGGCCCCGACACGCGCAAGGATGCAGTCGAAGATGGTCAGCTCGGCCTCGCTGCACGGCACAAAGCTTCCCGTCTGCGCCATCAGCGCGATGACTCCGATCTGCCGGATATAAGTCGATTTACCGCCCATGTTGGGACCGGTGATAATGAGGAAGGACGACTCGTCCCGGATCAGGGACACATCGTTGGTGATGAACGAGATGTCATCCTGCATCTCCATGCAGGGATGGCGGGCCTCCTTCAGGATGGTATTTCCCGTGCCGCGCGGGTGCATCTTGGGACGGACATACGGGGTTGGGGCATGAACGGCGGCATGGGCAAAGCTCACCACAACATCCAAGTGGGCGAGAACGCCGGCAAGCTGCTCCAGCACAGGGCAGTAAGAGGCCGCAACGTTGACCACCTCACTGACCAGTCCAGTCTGGGTGCGGTTGTAGTTGGACGAAAGCTGGTCATGCTCGCGGCGCAGCGCCTGCATTGTCGATGTGGTGAAGTACACGCCGTTCTTCTGCGTCGAGCACTCCTGGTACTCTCTCTTGTTCCGGATGCAACCAGCCTCGTTACGGGTGAGCCGGAAGCACCATCCATGCACACGGTGGTTCTCCATGAACAGCTTCTTCTCCACCTCCTGGTCCAGATCCCGTCCCACCCGACGGTGCTCTACGTTCATATCATGTCGCAGCTTATCCAGCTTCTTGCGGATGATGCGCAAGCTCTCATCGAACTCCGGCTTGATGATGAACTCGTGATTCTCCAGCGCGTCCAAGTCCACGGTGGTCTCGACCATCTCCTCCAGCTTGGCCAGACTATCCGAGAAACCGCGCAGCTTGAGGGTGTATTCTTTTTCGAGTGGGGTCTGGTACTGCTCATCCATTACGTTCTCCAGCGAAGCAACAATCCCTGGCAGACGAATCGCAACCTGATACACGCGGACCACATCCTCCAGGGTGGCCTGCTTGCGCTGAAATCGCTTCGCGAGGCGATACAAGTCAGGGATCGACCGCAGATGCTCCTCCTGCATCGTCTGGCGGAGCTCCGTATCCACCACAAAGGCCTCCACCAGCTGCTGCCGCTTCTCAATTTCCGCGCGATCCATGAGCGGCTGCTTCAGCCACTGCGCCAGCAGCCGGCTGCCCACGGGGGTCTTGCAGTGATTCAGCAGGCCGAACAAACTCATGGACTTGGATCCGTCCCGCGGACCGGGCATGAGGTTCAGCGCGCGCAGGGCCGACGCATCGAGCTTCATGAACTGCGACAGATCATGCTGATACAGCTGATACTGCCCGAAATTCGAGGCATCCGTCATGACCCCGAGGTACTTGATCAGCGCGGCGGCGGCGCCCATCGCCAGCTTCAACTCCGTCTGCGGCAGCGTCCCCGCGGACCGCTCATCCCGCAACAACCGCGTCAAATCCTGATCAATATCCTTCACCCCAAAATCCCCAGCGGGCCGCTCCGACACCGCGATGCCACAGCTGTCCGCGATCGCGCGGATCTTGGCCAGCTCGACATCCTTGCGCCCGGCGTCCATCTGCACCAGACACTCCTTGACGCCCAGCTGGATGACCAAGGACTCGAAGTTCGAGTAGACGTCATTGTCTAGAAACTCGCTCACGCCGAGCTCGCGCACGCTCGCGTCCGCGAAGCACACCCCGACGTGGCGCGCCTCGCCGGCCTTGGCGGAGATCTTGACGGCCAGGATGATGGGCGCCGCCGCGTCCAGGCTCAGCGCCCCGACGCTGCCCAGCTCCTCCTCCACGTCCTGTAAGTTGCCGGGGCTGGCCTGCTTGGCGAGCTTCCACGAGCCCGTGCCGCGCCCGCCGCCCGTCGCCGCCGTCGCCCAGATCTCCACCCGCTTGTTCAGCCGGAAGAGCGCCTCGCGCAGGAAGTTGCGGAACACCGTCACGCTCATAGTCACCGAGGGGAGGCCGCCCGTCTCGCTGCGGCCCAGGTTGCGGAGCACCGAGGTCGTCTTGTAGACCGTGCGCGCAATGAATTCGGCCTCCGTCCCGTGGGCCGAGTACCAGTCGCCGCGGTCGAAGATACGGATGGTGTCATTGTTATTATTGGTGTTGGTGTTGGTGTTGTTGGAGGAGATGGAGCGGTAGAAGCGGATGAAGCCGACTTCATCGTCTACCTGTTTCAACAAGAATTATTAGCATTTGAGGCGTGGTGTTTCGTCATGTTTGATGGTGTTCACGGGGGAGAAGAGAAATCGGATCAATTGGCGATGGAGCACTAACCCTGAGATCCGGCCGCGAAGACATATTGCCAGAAAGCTCAACGAGGACAAAGATGACTTCAGCTCTGAGCCAGTTTGTCTGTTGTTGTTGGCTACGGTCTGGTCAAATGCGGATGAGGGAGCGTGGGTCAATTGATAGATCAACGCTGCGACGCGGTCAGTGGCAACGCGATCACGTGCATACGCGTTGCGGCGCGGAGGCCGGAAGTGGTTTTTATCCAATCAGCGGGGTCCGCTGCATAGCTGTCACTCACCAATCTACTAGTACAGACATACGTCGAAATTGGTTCCAATGACTAGGTAGTATAACCCAGACATTTGAGCAGATGGTATGAAGGAAGGAATCAAGAATTGGTATATCTATTAGTCGATAGAATGGGGCTATGCCAGTAGTGCAGTACATAACAAATGCCGCTTAATATACAGGACATGACACATGCGATGCTCAAACAATGCAATCATAACGCCGGAACTGCATGCCAGGCATTCCGGATTGAGGTATCACGACATCCAAAACGAGTGAGGGGTAATCCAACTAACAATCATTTCACTTCCGGGGAGCCTCGCCAACCTGCTCCCATCCGATCTTCAGCTGTGCAACTCGGGCCGCTATCTCCTTGGGCTGCACATCGGCACAGGATTTCAGCACCACCGATCTGAGCTGATTCACCATCACGATATTGACCCATCGTCCCGCAACATCCTCCCGAGCGAGAATTTCAAGACAGATCTCGACCTCTCGATCCGCCACCGGATTGCGCAAGGAATCCTTGACGTTCTGGACGATCGTCTCCATTCGAAACGGCGTTCGCTGCGCCGTCATCACCGCCTTAGTACCATTGCCTGTATACCCCCTGGGTCTCAGCAGAGCCAGGACGCCAGCAACCTCCTCGACCCGCTCCGCCGCCGCTCGCTGGAGGAGCATATCCTTCGTGGGCGGGGGCGGCAACTTCGCCTGTCGCAGCTGCTTGTCCTTGATCCGTTCCAGCAGGCCCTTCTTCCGCGCACTTGCCGCATCCAGCGACTTGGCCGAAACAGAGTCCTCCTGCCCATCCGCCCGCAGCTTCTCGGTCTTCAACTTGATCACTCCGCCCTTGAGATCCTGCAATCGCTGCTGACCTTTCCGGAATGTCGTGAAGGGGACCAACGACTCATGAATGGCCGATACGCCCAGCGTACCCACGAAGTCCACCTTATCCACATCACCATCCGCTGCATCCAGCGCCTTTTCCCAGAGCAGATCAACCGTCTGCTCGAACCGTTCCTGCAATTCACCGCTATCATCATTCCGCACCGGTGCTGCAGAGGGTGACGAATTCGTGCCATCAGCAGCAGCAGCGACAGCCAGTTTTTCCAAGCACACCCGGCCCAACCCATAATTCGCGATTCTGAACGAGAACGACGAGGTCGACTGATCATCCTGCTCCATCACCCAGATCAATCGCTGCAGGTCTTTCACCACCACCTTCCGCTTCTTCCAGATCCGCTGCATACTGGGCAGCAGTTCCCGCAAGTCCGCCGGGCGATTGACGCCGTTGTGCATCATATGGATGGAGACCGCCTTCTGGAATGCCGAGTACAGCGCCACCAAATCATCCACGCAGGCGGGACGTTCTACGACCCGCGTGTCTACGGTGACGACACTCGCCTTCCGCGGCAACGACGCTGAGGTCGTTCTCCTGTGAGTAGCGGCCCGCTTGGATGGCGAGGTTGGGATGTCGTCTTCGTCTTCTTCGCGGGCAGAGGAGCGCGCGTAGTGGCCGCTTCGGGGGGTGTTGAGGGCAAGCTCGCCGAGTCGGAGGGTCCGGGAGGGAGTGGCTGCCTCTGGAACGTCTTTGGCATCGGCAGGAAGGCCGGGCTTGCCTGCCTCTTGCGTCGTCGGTTGTCCGCCGCCACAGGTGACGTTTTGCAGTTCGTGCAGTTTCCGCTTCTTGGACGGTGAGATTGGAAGGCGGGCGGTAGTGGTGGTGGGGGGGGAGGTCGTGCTTTTCGTCGTGGACGGCAGAGGCAGCTGCTGCTGCTGTAGTTGCTTCTTGGTGTCCGCGAGCGAATGAGGAGTGGTGACGCCGGGCTTGGTCGCTCTTGCAAAGGTCTGAATGCCGGCCTGACCCCGGGGAAGGGCGGCCAGTCTGGCGGAGGTGCGCGGCATCGCGGTTTCCTTTGCAGAGGAGGAGGGGGGGGGAGGAAGTAAGAGATAAAGAAGATAGGAAGTGGCTATTGTGCAAACATGGAAATGTCAGGCAGATAGAAATGCACAACAGTAATATACTAAAAGGTAGTTGGTGGGAAGGTGGTTTATGGAGGGGGATGATATCTGGGGAAGTCTGTTTGACGGGCGAGGGAAAATTGGGGGTGTATATTTTAGTCCCTTTTGTGAGTGAGGGCGCTTGGATGCTTTTTTCCCGGGTGGAGCGCGTCGACGCGGGTCGCGTGTTTCTGGAGGCGTCGCGGCCGAATGCGGAAATATTAGGATCCCGCCGCGGCCATGATCAGCAGGGGTAAATGAAAGCCTGGAGCAATTTAAGGTGATTTCTCCGAGCAAAGAAAATGCGCTCTGAATGTTATATATCAATTCGCTTCAACCTTAGTATAGATTTCCTGCTCTACCATTCACAATGCACGGCAACCCGTCACTACAGTAATCATGCATTGGGAATGTAGCATACCGCGGGCAAAGTACTCCACATCGAAGCCCTTTTTTGTCTGATCCACCCAAGAATGCGATTTACCCTGATGCAGTCTAGGCCTTTCAGATTAGTCCTGATTCTAAGGTAACTACCTAGTGATAGCATCCCGTCGCAGAACTAGTTAGTGCTCAGTGCTCGTTTGCGGCGCTGGCTCCAGTTGCGCCCCAGCGGAGTTCAAGTATGCAACATCCGACAAAACAATGGCCGCGAAGAAGGAAAAGGATAATTGGGAAATTGATATTATTGAACCGACTCGAGTATAGTATCAATCATAATCCTCCTCGAACCCATCATCACGGCAATAACATCATCCATCATCCATCATTCGTCGTCGTCGTCGTCGTCGTCGACGACGACAAAGATAACAGCAACAGAAAAAAAAGAAATGAAACACACGCAAGGCCCAGCCAAGCATATGCAATCCCCTCACTTTTTCTTCCATCAGGAAACACAAACGTGGGGGTTTTCCACAAGAACAAAAACCAGATCGCAAAAGGAATCAACTCAACTCCCGCCGTGAAATGAGGAAGAAAAGAGACACGATAACAACAAGACAGAAAGAAGGATATTCCAGGAGGCATCAGACAGAACCCAACTCACACGCGCGCGCGAATGTGTTTCGAAGCGATCGATCTGTCTGCTCGGAGGCAACCAAAGAAAAGTCTATTTCTTGCCGAACCATCCCGACAAGGCACCCTTGGCCTCGGAGGCCTTCTCCTCGACCTTGGACTCGATCTTCTCGGCGCCTGACTTCAGCTCGGCGGTGGTGTCCTGGCGGATCTGGTCTAGGCGGCTGGCCTGGTTCTTGGCCTCGGCGCGGGCGGAGTCGACCTATATCCCCGGGGAAACAAATTGTCAGCGCGAGTTGCAAAGTTTCTCATTGAAGTATATGAGGAGGTTGAGGTCGGAGGGGAAAAGAGAGGGGAGGGAGGGAAGGGGTTTAAAACGTACCGCCTGATCAACGTTCAAGCGAGCCTCATAAGCGGCCTTCTCTCCGGCCTTCTCGGCCTGGTTACCCGTGGGGGCGTTCAAGCGGGCGAGGTGGGCATCGTCTGTAGAAAGTGGCGTTAACATTCATAACCGTGTATCATCGAGACCGCGCAGACCACGGCAGGAAACTTACGCTTAACCTCCTGCGTAGCACCCTTGGGGTCACCACCGGCGCGGTAGAGGTAGTAACCACCCAGACCGAGGGCGGCAACAGCGGCGTAAACTCCAGTGCGACTCTGAGCCATTGTGATGAGATTTGTGTAGGTAGTTGGGAAGCGGGGTGGTAGAAAAAGTTGGGTTGGTTGATTGGATTTGGTTTGTGTGTTGTTCCTGGATTGCGGAGTTTGTTAAGTGAAGAAAATGTGATCTATTCAGGTTTGAGTGCGATGAGGAGTAGTATTATATATTCGTCGTGTGCTACGTGGAATCTTGGCTGTTTGTTCCCTTCAAGTCCGTGGTTGCTGGCGCAAGCGGGTTGGGATCACAGGGTATGACGTCGTCGTCGTGGTTGTGGTGTTGTGGACTGGGCTGGGCTGGGCTGGGTTCGGGGACTAAAATTGCTTGGTCGGTTTTTCTCCCTAAGAGGCACCGTCTCACTGACAGGCTACTAGGAGCCTTCCTAACTATTCATAGACTGCAGTGCAGTGCACGTACTGTGTGTGCTTCCTGTGCGGGGAAAGCCTCGGGTTGTTTGCTACCTGCTTTGTTTGTACAACAGCTGAATTTGAAGGGTTTGCATCTCTGCCAGGTTTAGTCTTCTTCTACTACCTAGTACATAACTCAAGTGAACAAATCCACTGCAAACCCTCTTTCATTCTACAAGCTTCAGCACACATACTCCTCAACAGTGGAGGAAGACGCCGAGTCGGGGGCGGCAGCCATCGGCCGATACTACGTCACTTGAGAGTCATCATCATCCACTGGGGCTTGTTCCATGGTGATCTGGCTGACAAGGTCTGTCACCAGGAAAAGGTACCTTAACCCGTGGGTTTGACATTACTGAGATCGTGGAGACTCGACTCGACAACGTCATGATGGGTCCGGCCTCCTAATTTAGCCAGCTTCAAGCTGCAGGGGAAATTATGAGTAACTTACTTATTCTTCTGTGGCTGATTATCCCCTCCTGCCTTCGGGTCCCGGTCCAGGTTTTGGTCTTGGCATCATTGCATCTGAATTGGTTTCGTTCTGGTATTGGCTCAATACTGTTACCCGCAACTAATTGCTGAACCCCTTGCAAAGCAGAAAACAAAAAAAGGAAACAAAATCCAAAGACATGAAGCGTCAAGGCCCCACAGTCGCCAAGAAAATGACATACTAAAACATGATGGCCAGCTGCAGCAATTCACATCATCACCACCACCGAAAGAAGCAAATAAACCTCGGTATAGACAGCGTCAAACGAACAATCGAAGCCACACCACGACCAGAGTAGGAAACTCCTTCCGTGATCTCATTGCACTCGCTCGAGATCAAGGCCGGGGGGGTATCTTCATGCACTATGGACAATATTCCGTTCCGGAAGGACAAAGAGGGAGAACGCCAGAACATGCAGAGACAGAGAGGAAAGAGAGAGAGAGAGAGGAAAGACCCCGAACAAGATAAAAGTAGGAATTGCGAAAGCCCCAGTTGTTCCAACCCACCGATGCATTATTTCATCATTCATCACTTCATAAAGATTCCCGCAGCCGAGCGGTGCGTGCAGCTCCGAGTATACGAGAGAGGTCCAGGTTCTAGAACTCCGCGGCTATATCCAAAACAAAGAAAAGGTCGAGGAAACCCATGACAAGAGGTCAATGCCTCGTACTATACAACTCCCGCTCAAAACAGATGTAAAGAGAAAGAGCGGCGAGCCCGAGCAAGGTCGGTTTCGGATGCGGGATCGCTCAGGACGTGATCACCGGATGAAAATAGGAAAATACTCGTAAATCACAGGCATAATTCCCATTCAGAGGCCGTTCAGATAAAGAGCTTCGTGGCGCTTTTGTTCTCGCTGGTGGCGACAGCGACGAGCGCTTCCAGTCGACCCATTCCAGGTTCCCGAACCGAATGAGGAAGGAAATCGGACCGAAGGTCACGTTTGCCGTAGTGGCTATCAGGTTGGGGGGCTAGAGGGGGGCAAGCCTGCATTCCAATCAGTGATCTGGCCCTCATCGTTGATTCTGGTAACGTGTGCGTACTGTTTGAGATGTTTCGGAGGCAAAAGGCGGGTGATGCTGCTCCACATATCCATTGTTATGCACAATTGCGGGATGGTATTCCAAAGATGCAGTAGACGGGGTATGGACTCCTTCGCTGCTGCTGGAATCTTCGGGTGACGTTCGCGTCGCCTGAGTGCTCATAGTAACACTGCTGAATGACGGAGCATGGCCATGTCCGCGAGATTCCTGCAGTTGCTGCTGATAAGACGAGGATGGCCGGGAACCAACATTCTGGAGTTCGGCAATGGTTTGCTGGCTCCAGTTTGCCGCATCTCGCTGAGATGGTTTGTCCCGGATGTGAAGTCCGGTTAGGTTTGTGTGCAGTGACATATCCCAAGAGACGTGACCCCGTCGATGACCGGGGCCCGAAATTGGCGGCGCTGGTCGGCTGGCCGGTTGCGTGTAATTGAATCCTCCTCCAAAGTTGTAGTTCGGCGGTTGCTTGGTCGGATTATCCATTTGCATGGGACTCGGTCGTCGAACGGGCGGGGTCAGCGGTCGGTGAGCCACCACCTTATCAAAACTCTCAATACCTGGCAGTCGCGGAGGCTGCTCCGCCGACCCATTGGTTTTCGCCGACGGGTGGAACACTTCGGGGGTCTGGTAGTTACTGAGGCCACTGGTGGCTGGCCGAGGAACGGCAGACCAGGTCGAGGGGTGCCATGTCCTTCTGCGTAGATCGGCGTCCGAAGCTCCGGTATTCATCTCATCGCGAGACAGTGAGTAATTAGTGCTAACGGGGCTGGCGTACACTCCGCCGTGCGCAACGTACGCGGGGGGTGGAGCATAACCTGGAGGATAGACGTTGGCAGGCTGCGATGCGAATGGGTTTGCGCCCGATGGCACAGACAATCGACGAGCGGCTGTCTTGCCCTCCCAGAATCCCGAGGCCTGGGACACTGTAGACATTGGCGAAGCAATATGAGGGCTACCATGAGGCCCTGCCGCAAAGACATGGTGTGAAGGTGTGTAAGGGGAGCCACCGGCCTGCGGTCCTGGCAGGCCCCGCCCCGGAGGGGTGCTGGGAGCATCCAACGTATCCATCAGTCGCGCTCGATCATTTGCCATCATCAATGGCGCAGGCCGTCGGCGAAGCTCCTGCGGTTGACTGAATGTCGATGCAGTGGAGGTGATGCTCGAGGCAGAAAGGTTTCTGCTATGGCCCCTACTATGAGTACCTTGACTGCCCGCCGTGCCCGCTCTCGCGCGACCCTGGGGACGAACGCGATCTGTTCGAATTTGTCGCTGGAATCTGGTCCCTGTCGCCGCCAGCGAGTCTCCTGGAATCTCCTCGTTGACGTGCACGGTTTGGGCATGCTGGCGCAGGTTGTCCAGTCGAGAAAAGCGGCGGGAGCAGTGACATTGAAACGGGCGTTCGCCGGTATGTTTCCGGATGTGCCGAGCCAGATGCTCACTCCGTGTAAAACTCAAGTTGCATGGTGGGAAATCAGTGCAGTAGAAGCGTTGTCCCTTTTTCTTCTTCGATGGGGGAGCATTGTCCTTGTTGTCCTCGTTATCAGAGCCTTCACGTTCCCCGTCCGAATCTCCATGTGCGGGCTCATCTGACGTTAACGATGCGCTGGTTTGCGAGTCTATCGGGCGGGCGGAGTCATCGGTGATATTTACATTCCGCGGGGTGCTCTCGTCCGTCTTGGTGCCTAAAGATGATGCAGCGTCCGAGCTGGAATGAGGGCGAGGGGTGGATGATGTCGTTGCGTCCTCCATGACCCGATCTTGTGAGGTGGACATAGTATTGACAGGTAAGAATGAAGACATATTGGCAGGAAGACGACTGTGGATTGGGCCCACAGCTATGTACTGTCGTCGATAACAGAAATGGTGGGATGACGGTCGACACACAAACTCGATCGGTTTCAAGGGAGAGGAATGAGGGTGGGTTTCAAAATGTCAAAAACGCGGTGTCGATCGCACGGTGCAAAGTGGTCCTAGACATCATTGCGCAGTTAAGGTAAGCAGGTAATCCACGTTACTTTCAGGTGTAATTTATTTTCGATGTTCCATGAATTTTCGCCTCTCAATATGCGGTAACTGAAACATCATGGGGGGAAAGAGGGACCGAGGGGTGCGGTCGGTGAGAAACCGAGCTAGTCTGGAGGACGAAAAATAGAACAGAAAAAAATAAGAAAGAAAGGAAAAACAAGCAAAAGGACTTACACCGGAATGAAGAAAAATTCACTTGCCTCCCAAAAACCGAGCGAGGGGTGAGAGAGTAAGGAATGTTCAGAGAAGGATGATGGCGATGACTTGTTTAACCGAATGCCCGACGACGATGGCGAAGCAAGGGTAGCCAGGTGGTACACGATAGATGGAAAGGAACGACCATTAGGTGCAAGAACGCATCGCTTACAGATCGGCCTGACCAGGAAAAGGCAGCGGGCACTCAGTCACGGGTAGATGGGTAGGTAGGTAGGCCGATAGACGGGGAGGAAGGAAGAGAGGGACTGAGGAAGAAGAGGAAGAAGTGGAAAGTGAAAAGATAGCGATGGGATGAGAAGAGTTGGAAGAAGAAAGAGGGAGAGAGAGAGAGAGAGAGAGGCTGAGTACTGAGAGTGGTTTGGTGGTGAGTTATCAGTGTCAGTGGTCAGTGGTAAGAGATAAATGGTGTAAGGTTCAAGTTGGCGGCGGCGGCGGAGGACTCGAGCGAGAGTTTCCCGTTTGGTGTCGAGCCCTGGAAGATTGTTGTTGGGGGGAGTGTAGTGGTGGTAGTGGTGCAGTGGTGTTGGTGGTGGTGGTGGTGTGGGTAATAGTAATAGGTAAGTAAGTAAGAGTCAATGGGTACTGGGTAAGGGTAAGGGTAAAGGTCAAGGTATGAGTACGGAGAGGTATGACAGTCAGGACAGTCAGGACACCGACCCAGCCAAGACCGGGACTAGAGTGGAATAAAAATAGGAGGAATCGTAAACCGATCGGAAAGCCCCTGGTTTACGGATCGTCCGGGGAGAGCAAATCAGCCAAAATAAGATATATAGGTCAAGAGACAGGTCAAATCGGATCCTAGGCCAGCTCGAATATAAGATGATCGCTTCAATGTGACTCGTTTTGAGAGGGTTTGGTTGGGGAAAGGGAGATCCTTTTTGGTCTTTTTTTTTGTTCTTCTTCCCTTCTTCTTTCTTCCCTCTTCTGTTTAGTTAAAAAGGGACGCCCGATTATATTGGCAGGAGAACCCAGACCCACAACAGACTTGAGGTCTACTAGGCGAGGATGTACAGGCACCAGGACCACGAAACTCGGTGGTTCGCTAGCTCTCGGGAAAGGTATGCGGGGAAGATCCCAAAGGAAGATTGCGAGAAGATGAATAATGCAGGTCAAACCAGTTGAGGGAGGATGAATAGTAGAATCGGATGGAAGAAGAAGAATAGATACGATTATTCACAGGAGGGGTGGATGGGAGGAAGTGGAAGGAAGAAGAGGATGCCAGGTGAGTGAAGGATGAGTGAAGAAAGAAAGAAGAGAAAGAGAGAGAGGATAGATGATGTGAGCAATAGGAAGGGGGGAGGGAAGAGGGTAAGAGGAGGCTGATCAATCCGAAACTCAAGACCAGACGAGAAACAAGACAAGCCAGCGGAGACGGCAGAGGAACGGACGGGCGAAGAGATGCATACAAGTACTGAGTACGGCGAGTAGCCTGCCTGTAACCCGAGTGAGAATGACGGCAACCCACTCAGGCCAGGCCGAACAGATGAATGGTGACGACGATAGTACCGGGCGTCAGGACCACCTCAGGGCCAGAAGGCACCCTACAGGAGGATAGCAACTGGGAGACTGGGAGGCTTATCGGAAACAACGGTCGACTGCGGCGAAACGAGGGGCAGGAGAGGGGAAAGGGAACCATGGACGGAGAAGTATGGGAAGGGAGGTATACTTTGTGGAGGAGAGAAGAAAGGGTCGTCGCAGTACTAGGTATACTACCAGGTGAATGTCCACAGACTGATGAATTGTAAGTTACTGCATGTTGTACGTACAGTGCGTTCATCATCCATTGAACATACATATTTCTGATGTTCAGGAATTCGTCCCGGTCGGGTGGCACCCCGTTCCTCAACACTTCATCGCCTGCCACGTTCTATGTATGGAATGAATTGGAAAACGCGACGAAGATCACCAAATCCAGATGATGATGATTTCGTCTACATTAGGTTCAGGCGAATCAACTCGCCCTGGAGGGGCGAGAAGGACTGCGCTACTGGATAGTGAACTGACGTTTTGATAGGTGAAACCCTCTCTAGCCCCAGGTACTGACGACTTGGTCCGGACCGACCGACACGAATCATCGACTGCATACCCGGTGGAGTTCTCTCCAGCTAGGATGAATTCATAGGCCACTCTTGGTCTCCTCTTGGCCTCATCGAGCCAAGCTTGGATGGTTTAGAACATTGGGTAGTGCGAGGGAGGGAGTATCCAGGTGTACAATACTTCGACTGCAACTGGGAACTTCATTTCATTCATCATCATCAATGCATCATCAGGCTAGCGGAAAAGCATTTCCTTCTGCCCCTATTCCCCTCTCCTTCAATCCGATTGTTTTGATCCTAGAAAGAGACACAGACAAGAGTGCTATGTTGGGGGTTCAGCACGAAGAAAGGAAGTTATATCCTTGTAACTGATTGATATCGGGCATACATTGCACCGCTTGAGCAGATGGGGGGAGGTAATACATACAATACGCGCCGGTATGAAACCCGTCTCAGGAACCCAGCGCTTAGCACTACTAATCGCCATGGCAATCCTTGCCCACCCCACTCCCTCAATCTGAACCACTCGATAGAACTGGATAAGGGTAAGTAATGAGGAGATGAGGAACTGACCGGGTAGTCTTCGGGTGAATGGGTTTGAAACATTTATTCTTTTTTCTTTCGGATTTCCTCATCTTGATCAACAAGACTAGACACTACAAAGAGAGAGTGTGTGTGTTGTGTGTGCGTGAGGGGGGAATGAAAAGAAAAAGAGATCAGTCTCGACTCTCGACTCAAGTTCTTGGTCTCGGCAACCGTGGTCCCCCTCTCCATCAAAGGGTCCTCGACTCAACCAACCAGGCCCATCATATACGGGCGCTCTCCGTCTTGTTGAGGCACCAGGTACGTTCAGGCGGCGAGGTGGGGCAAGGCAGCGCAGAGGCATCCGATCGGCTGCTATTTCCTGTCCCTCGGGGATTGACTCGTAGGGATTATGGTTGACATGATTTCATGGATTGGAACCAGCTAGCTTGGATCGCTTGGATTCCAGGGCTGACCGGAAAAGTGCTGGCAGAGACCCATGGATCACAACTTTCAGTGACGTTAACCACTTGGGACGAGCCGGGGGTGGTCCCTTTGTCCCCCGTACCTCAGGTAACTTTGGCCATCAAGACAAAAAGGTGGTAGAACAAGTAGTCTGGTTCCCTCCTTACCATTGATTTTATTGATTTTGGCTTGTTTCAGAACCTTGTCGCTTCGCTACAGAGATCCGAACCTGATCACTGGGAGTGTATGCCTGTATGCTACTATAGTTTGTTGAGAAAGCTGGCCACCTGGCAACCCGTGACACATTAGCAGTTCGGAGAGCTCGGGGAGGTGGGGAGCAGCTGCTTTCGGGGACCGAACCATAACCAGGCTGACCGACTCCTTACGGTTCCACTCTCGGCATCAGGGCGATATACTCTAAGTGCTATGTACGTAGTGGTGACACTAGCAGCGAAAGGTATTGTACTCATATGTATGTATGTACTAGCTAAAATTCAGAAGAAATAAAAAAAAACTTGAGGTTATCGTGAGATGCTGTTGCAGGCTACAACATAGGTGACAGTGATTGCTATTGAGTAATCCAACCCACAGGCCTGACAAGGAGCCAATATCAATCAGCCCCAAGAGGAGTAGCGAGGGGTGAGCTTCAGCATGGAATACGAACAGAAGGTCACACAGGAACCTAAGTTCAGTTCCGGACCTTCCACTCCTGCAGTCAGGTGCAATCTTCCGGGGCCGAACTCTGCAGTACCTTACATGGAATGAGTTCTTCTCGCAGGTAGCAGCAGGTTTCAATTCATGACATTTCCATCTCCCTCAAAATACTACTATGGTAATGCATGCTACTCAAAAAAAAGATCTCTAGTGGGCTAGAACAGCGCAGACCACCAACACAATCGGTATCTTGCCGTGACTTCCAGAACAAAGTCATGACTACCTATTACTTTCTTCCCTCCCCACACTTCCCGTGTGCACTCCCCAGATTTCTAACCCGCCCAGCAACAATACAGCAGCAGCAGCATCATCATCTTCGTCAATGTCGTCGTCACTATCATCGTCATCATCTACCCTTAATTTAAGATTTATGATCGATCAGGTCGTCGGAAAAGCTTGTTCCTGGCCACCAGCGACAGAAGCTGTCAAGCCCCTCCCTTCCACCAATGATCTAGACATCATCGCCATATCCGGGACTTCCTTCAAACTTCACACCTTCACGCCTGACCAAGATTTGCTGGTCAGGAGCGGCTGGACTGAAGGATGTTAAACTCATTGAAAGACCTGGGGCAAACTCAAGATAGAAGAACCCAGAAGACAATTGCTCCCCACTTACTTACCACTTACTGTCTACCTGCTTGCCACCTCCGCCGGGACCGCCCCCAACTGCAAACGGCACGGGAAGCACTGGAAGCTTCTTCCTGTCTATGACATCTCGCGAGAACTGTATCTCAAACGCGCAAGTCTATCTTGCGCCACTTGCTGGGTTATGATGTGCTTTCTTAGCCCCAATAAACTCGGGGCTGTGGGATCAAAACGGCTAACGCCCGTATCGAAGTACTGTAGTCCGTGAGGGGGGGTGTAGTCTGGACTGAGGAGAGTCAAGTACAAACTGCTTCCCCTCCCCCGGTCAGATAACATACAGCGCTACGCCGCAGGATCCCGCTTTGCCTTTCTGGCGTGTCGCGAATCGTGCTGGCTGTCACTCTCGTCTGGAAGAACGAAGGCAATGCAAAGGATGCATTAGTCTTTCCGCTTTGACGTTTTGACTCAGATCGTGGGCGTTGAGGGGTTCTCAGGCAGATTGTCCGTCCCCTTTCCTGGTTAGTCCTGCTCTGTACTTCGTACGACTAAACCCTACGACCTGCCCGCTGTTTTCAGCAGGGGACTGAACCGGATCACAGTAAACCATGTCAGGTTTTGAGCTGCTCAAGCCTAGTATATTTGTCGGTAGGTCTGCATGTATGTCAGGATGATGAGGCAAGGTCTCCTCGATGGGTTTTTAGCTCGGATTCACCCCCACCAGATAGCTACAGATAGCTAGGCACTACTGACGTATGTACTGTACCTCCTGGGAGTGGTGGCAATGACTGGTTCGGTCGACCCCAGGCCCTGCCCCGCAACTCACTAGGTAGTACTTTCTCCATATCCAATTGCTTGATCCAGGAGACTTGTGCGTGTTCTCAAGGCGAATGTGACTAACGTGTTAGCTCCCGCCCGGTTTCCAATGCGACTCGCGATTCGTTGGTATGACATCTTATCAAGTTGCAAACTACTTGCTGTGCTACGACGGAGTACGAGCATGAGTAGTAGATATCTATGCATCACCTCTTGGATCGACCCCTCACGACCCCTCAATTGCCAGACCCTTGATCAAATCAACCTAGTCAAGCTTCCCCATATCTATTCTGATGCAATGATTCGCTTCAGCAGACGACTTAATGTCATGATAACCACTGCACAGATAGCAGGCCACTCTATATATAAAGCAGCATCTATAGCAGACCTCGGTATAGACTTGAACCAAGTACATACAGAGAACATCGCTTCAAAAAAGGGATCGTACTTGTGCCGATATCGCATTTTCCACAGAGATCAAACCATTTTATCTTCACTTTATCCGCATGGAAGCTCACCCATTTCCCTCATCATCCTCAAATGCTACACGACCTTGGCAGTATCGGAGAACACCAGCCCCACTACAGCAACCACGCCGAACAGTTCACACACACACGGGTAAAATGAATAGATTGATTAAGTAGCCCCGACTAGCTCCAAGACTAAGTGCAGTAGCAGGAATGCCCCCGTGTTTGGATGATCGACGTGGCACTCCCACCGACCAATAAGCGCAAGCTCGTCATCTACTAGATCAATCACGGCGGGAGGGGAGAATCACTGGACAATGTATGAGTAACTTACTGTAAACGGATTTGAAGAAAAATAGAATTTAATCATTTATCTTATCCGCGAACAATTGCACTGTGCCAGCCTACCGATACTAAAGCCACCTTATATACTGTGTAAGTTAGTAGTCCGTACCTCAGCAGTAGCTGATCACCCTTGCCGCCCAAACAGAACCGAAAAACATAAGGTGTGCAGACTACCTAGTAGTAAACTTCCCACCTGCAGAATTGACTACCGAATCAAACTTCTGTTGCCCCTCCCACACCAACAACTTAGAGGTGGAAAGTAAACGCACACATCACCTCCTCCACACACACACACACACACACACATACACACACATACACCCACCCACTGCCAGACACGCACACACACGCGGGCGCCCACCCGCCACTGAGGGGCAGAAGCTAGCTCAATCAGGTTTTCCCAGGACCCTTTTGCCCCTTTTGCCAAGATGATCCTGGATTTCGATTGTGGTTGAGGTGGTTGTTCTACCAAGGAAAAGGTAGGGGGAGGGGAGAGACAATCGGACAGCTGAGGGGAGTGCCCGGTCAGTCGGGTCACAAAGCAACTAGCTAGTGGATGGAGATTCGACTAAAGTAGGTATCGTACTGAAGTCGATGAATAGATTTATCAATAGAGATTATTTTCCCACCACGTCACTCGGTACTCATTACCGGGGGCGAAGGAAACTCAAGGTACGGTACTCCGTACTCCGTACCAACCGAACGACTGACCCTCCCCCTCATCCTTCTGACTTGATGGCATAATCAAGTGGTTTCAGATTGAGCAGGGATTGTCAATGCATCAACCTGCACTCCGTACATTGTTTCCTCTCCCTCCCTCCACTTCTAGATCACCTGTCCACCTCCTCCTTTCTGTCATCCATCGGCCGAGAACGGCGATTCTGGTTTTCCACCCCCCTCCCCCTCCTTCAAGGGACAAGGCAGAAGTTCTTATCGCATGGAAGGAATACCGGTATACCCAGAAAGCGGGGTATGGATAGACCACCAAGTTGCGCTATACTCCGTTCTTTCCCCCCTCCCCGTTCTTTTGGTTGAGTCCGAGTCTGAGGCTTGGGGCGCGTGCACCAGCAGGCGTATCCCCAGTTGTTCGGCTCTACGGTAGTTCTACCGTGCTGTAGGTAAACCTAGGTGACACGATAACCTACATAACTTACCGTAGATAAGCCCCCCCCCCTCTGACAGACCTTCCCCTCCCCTCCCCCTCACCATCACCTCCCTGTGTGACATAAGCTCCCCGGGTTCCCCTTCCCCCTCCCTCAAACAAACACAAACAAAAAAGCTCGGGGTACAAAGCAGGTACCTGCGTTGCGCTTGAAATGCTTGTATTCATGTAACTGGTAGTAATTAACTACTTAGTCAGGCTCTCCTGTCATTTTATACCTAGGTAGAGAGTGTACACCTTCTCTGCAAATTCCAACACACACGCACACACATCCCTCGCCTATCTAATCCACGAAGTATCACTCTACCCAAAATAGTACATACACAAAACGCAACCACCAAGATTCGCATCCAGGATCGCGTCCACGCCTACACTTACGTAGTCCTAACCTATCCAGTAATTCAAAGCAAAGATCTCTTAATCGGATCATGATCAACAAACAAACAAGATGGGGGCGGGCCGGGGGGGGGGGTCCGCTTTTTTTTTTTTTTTTTTAGTTAGAGGTCGTTATGCTGACGTCTTGCATTTGCGGGTCCATCTCTTGAGATCGATTTGATGAGTACTCATATTAACTTGAAAAACTCGCTACAAGGATATGTGATCCTGAGAACCAGGAGAACCATCCACGGATCCTGATATTCACGGTACACAATACCTGGCTTGATCGGGATTCTGAGTGATCTTTTATCTATTTTGCAATGGATTGCAATGAGGAGATGGGAGGAAGCTCGATTTTCAGCTGACGAGCCGATTTTGTCTGACACGCCATCCTCTGGCCCTTTTTTTTTTTGCTTCTCTGTTGCCTGTTGCCTTGCCATGAGTCATGGAGCTACACAGTAAGTTATGGTAAGATTTATGAGTATGAGTGAGTATGATTATGCGGCTGAGTGAACTCCCTGCATAACACCGGTTCTGGACGATGTGTGGCAAGTATGCGTAAACCACACATCTACAGTAGTAGTGTACATGCAAGAGAGCCAGAGCATAAGGCTCAG